>NC_081362.1:3492494-3497494 GCF_030684315.1 Stegostoma tigrinum
TTTGTGTGTGAGAGTGTGTGTGTGTGTGTGTGTGTGTGTGTGTGTGTGTGTGAGGGTGTTTGTGTGTGAGAGGGTGTGTGTGTTTGTGTGTGAGAGTGTGTTTGTGTGTGAGAGTGTGTGCTTGTGTGTGAGAGGGTGCTTGAATGTGAGACTGTGTCTGTGTGTGAGAGTGTGTGTGTGAGAGAGTGTGTTTGGGTGTGTGTGAGATGGTGTGTGTGTGTGAGTGTGTTTGTGTGTGAGAGTGTGTTTGTGTGTGAGGGTGTGTTTGTGTGTGAGAGTGTGTCTGTGTGTGAGTGTGTTTGTGCATGAGTGTGTGTTTGTGTGTTAGAGTGTGTTTGTGTGTGTGTGTGAGAGAGTGTGTGTGTATGAGTGTGTGTTTGTGAGAGTGTGTCTGTGTGTGAGAGTGTGTGTGTGTGAGAGTGTTTGTGTGTGAGAGTGTGTGTGGGAGGGTGTCTGTGTGTGAGACTGTGTCTGTGTGTGAGAGTGTGTTTGTGTGTGAGAGTGTGTGCTTGTGTGTGTGAGGGTGTTTGTGTGTGAGACTGTGTCTGTGTGTGAGAGTGTGTTTGTGTGTGAGAGTGTGTGTTTGTGTGTGAGAGTGTGCTTGTATGTGAGACTGTGTCTGTGCGTGAGAGTGTGTTTGTGTGTGAGACGGTGTGTGTGTGAGAGAGTGTGTTTGGGTGTGTGTGAGACGGTGTGTGTGTGTGAGTGTGTTTGTGTGTGAGAGTGTGTTTGTGTGAGAGAGGGTGTTTGTATGTGAGAGTGTGTTTGTGTGTGAGGGTGTGTTTGTGTGTGAGAGTGTGTCTGTGTGTGAGAGTGTGTGTGTGCATGAGTGTGTGATTGTGTGTGAGCGTGTGTTTGTGTGTGTGTGTGAGAGAGTGTGTGTGTATGAGTGTGTGTTTGTGAGAATGTGTCTGTGTGTGAGAGTGTGTGTGTGTGAGTGTGTGAGTGTGTTTGTGTGTGAGAGTGTGTGTGTGTGTGGGAGGGTGTTTGTGTGTGAGAGGGTGTGTGTGTTTGTGTTTGAGAGTGTGTGCTTGTGTGTGTGAGGGTGTTTGTGTGTGAGACTGTGTCTGTGTGTGAGAGTGTGTTTGTGTGTGTGAGTGTGTGTGTGAGAAAGTGTGTTTGTGTGTGAGAGTGTGTTTGTGTGTGAGAGGGTGTGTGTGAGTGGGTGTTTGAGTGTGTGAGTGCGTTTGTGTGTGAGAGTGTGTTTGTGTGTGAGACTGTGTCTGTGTGTGAGAGTGTGTTTGTGTGTGAGAGTTGGTGCTTGTGTGTGAGAGGGTGCTTGTATGTGAGACTGTGTCTGTGCGTGAGAGTGTGTTTGTGTGTGAGACGGTGTGTGTGTGAGAGAGTGTGTTTGGGTGTGTGTGAGACGGTGTGTGTGTGTGAGTGTGTTTGTGTGTGAGAGTGTGTTTGTGTGAGAGAGGGTGTTTGTATGTGAGAGTGTGTTTGTGTGTGAGGGTGTGTGTGTGTGTGAGAGTGTGTCTGTGTGTGAGAGTGTGTTTGTGCATGAGTGTGTGTTTGTGTGTGAGAGTGTGTTTGTGTGTCTGTGTGTGTGAGAGTGTGTGTGTGTGAGTGTGTGAGTGTGTTTGTGTGTGAGAGTGTGTGTGTGTGTGGGAGGGTGTTTGTGTGTGAGAGTGTGTCTGTGTGTGAGTGTGTTTGTGTGTGAGAGTGAGTGTGAGTGTGTGTGTGAGAAAGTGTGTTTGTGTGTGTGAGTGCATTTGTGTGTGAGAGTGTGTTTGTGTGAGAGAGGGTGTTTGTATGTGAGAGTGTGTTTGTGTGTGAGGGTGTGCTTGTGTGTGAGGGTGTGTGTGTGTGTGTTTGTGTGAGAGTGTGTTTGTGTGTGAGAGTGTGTGTTTGTGTGTGTGAGTGTGTTTGTGTGTGAGAGTGTGTCTGTGTGTGAGTGTGTTTGTGTGTGAGAGTGAGTTTGTGTGTGAGTGTGTGTTTGTGTGAGAGAGGGTGTTTGTACGTGAGAGTGTTTGAGTGTGAGAGTGTGTTTGTGTGTGAGAGTGTGTTTGTGTGTGAGGGTGTGCTTGTGTGTGAGGGTGTGTGTGTGTGTGTGTGTGTGAGAGAGAGAGAGAGAGTGTGTTTGTGTGTGAGAGGGTGTGTTTGTGTGAGAGTGTGTTTGTGTGAGAGTGTGTTTGTGTGTGAGAGTGTGTTTGTGAGAGTGTGTTTGTGTGTGTGAGGGTGTTTGTGTGTGAGAGTGTGTGTGTGTTTGTGTGTGAGAGTGTGTGCTTGTGTGTGTGAGGGTGTTTGTGTGTGAGACTGTGTTTGTGTGTGAGAGTGTGTTTGTGTGTGAGAGTGTGTTTGTGTGTGAGAGGGTGCTTGTATGTGAGACTGTGTCTGTGTGTGAGAGTGTGTTTGTGTGTGTGAGTGTGTGTGTGAGAGGGTGTGTTTGTGTGTGAGAGTGTGTTTGTGTGTGAGTGGGTGTGTGTGAGTGGGTGTTTGTGTGTGTGAGTGTGTTTGTGTGAGAGAGGGTGTTTGTGTGTGAGAGAGGGTGTTTGTATGTGAGAGTGTGTTTGTGTGTGAGGGTGTGTGTGTGAGAGGGTGTGTTTGTGTGTGAGAGTGTGTTTGTGTGTGAGTGGGTGTGTGTGAGTGGGTGTTTGTGTGTGTGAGTGTGTTTGTGTGAGAGAGGGTGTTTGTGTGTGAGAGAGGGTGTTTGTATGTGAGAGTGTGTTTGTGTGTGAGGGTGTGCTTGTGTGTGAGGGTGTGTGTGTGTGGGTGAGAGTGTGTTTGTGTGTGAGAGTGTGTGTTAGTGTGTGTGAGGGTGTTTGTGTGTGAGAGTGTGTCTGTGTGTGTGTGTTTGTGTGTGAGAGTGAGTTTGTGTGTGAGTGTGTGTTTGTGTGAGAGAGGGTGTTTGTATGTGAGAGTGTGTTTGTGTGTGAGGGTGTGCTTGTGTGTGAGGGTGTGTGTGTGTGTGTGTGTGTGAGAGTGTGTTTGTGTGTGTGTCTGTGAGTGTGAGAGAGAGAGAGATTGTTTGTGTGTGAGAGGGTGTGTGTTTGTGTGATAGTGTGTTTGTGTGAGAGTGTGTTTGCGTGTGTGTTTGTGTAAGAGTGTGTTTGTGTGTGAGAGTGTGTGTTTGTGTGTGTGAGGGTGTTTGTGTGTGAGAGTGTGTCTGTGTGTGAGAGTGTGTTTGTGTGTGAGAGGATGCTTGTATGTGAGAGTGTGTCTGTGTGTGAGAGTGTGTTTGTGTGTGTGAGGGTGTTTGTGTGTGAGAGTGTGTCTGTGTGTGAGAGTGTGTTTGTGTGTGAGAGGGTACTTGTATGTGAGAGTGTGTCTGTGTGTGAGAGTGTGTTTGTGTGTGAGAGTGTGTTTGTGTGTGAGAGGGTGTGTGTGAGTGGGTGTTTGTGTGTGTGAGTGCGTTTGTGTGTGAGAGTGTGTTTGTGTGAGAGAGGGTGTTTGTATGTGAGAGTGTGTTTGTGTGTGAGAGGGTGAGTTTGTGTGTGTGTGTGACAGAGAGTGTGTTTGTGTATGAGTGTGTGTTTGTGAGAGTGTGTCTGTGTGTGAGAGTGTGTGTGTGTGTGAGTGTGTGATTGTGTTTGTGTGTGAGAGTGTGTGTGTGTGTGTGAGGGTGTTTGTGTGTGAGAGGGTGTGTGTGTTTGTGTGTGAGAGTGTGTGTGTGTGTGTGTGTGTGAGGGTGTTTGTGTGTGAGAGGGTGTGTGTGTTTGTGTGTGTGAGTGTGTTTGTGTGTGAGAGTGTGTGCTTGTGTGTGAGAGGGTGCTTGTATGTGAGACTGTGTCTGTGTGTGAGAGTGTGTGTGTGAGAGAGTGTGTTTGGGTGTGTGTGAGACGGTGTGTGTGTGTGAGTGTGTTTGTGTGTGAGAGTGTGTTTGTGTGTGAGGGTGTGTTTGTGTGTGAGAGTGTGTCTGTGTGTGAGTGTGTTTGTGCATGAGTGTGTGTTTGTGTGTTAGAGTGTGTTTGTGTGTGTGTGTGAGAGAGTGTGTGTGTATGAGTGTGTGTTTGTGAGAGTGTGTCTGTGTGTGAGAGTGTGTGTGTGTGAGAGTGTTTGTGTGTGAGAGTGTGTGTGGGAGGGTGTTTGTGTGTGAGACTGTGTCTGTGTGTGAGAGTGTGTTTGTGTGTGAGAGTGTGTGTTTGTGTGTGAGAGTGTGCTTGTATGTGAGACTGTGTCTGTGCGTGAGAGTGTGTTTGTGTGTGAGACGGTGTGTGTGTGAGAGAGTGTGTTTGGGTGTGTGTGAGACGGTGTGTGTGTGTGAGTGTGTTTGTGTGTGAGAGTGTGTTTGTGTGAGAGAGGGTGTTTGTATGTGAGAGTGTGTTTGTGTGTGAGGGTGTGTTTGTGTGTGAGAGTGTGTCTGTGTGTGAGAGTGTGTTTGTGCATGAGTGTGTGATTGTGTGTGAGCGTGTGTTTGTGTGTGTGTGTGAGAGAGTGTGTGTGTGTATGAAAGTGTGTTTGTGAGAATGTGTCTGTGTGTGAGAGTGTGTGTGTGTGAGTGTGTGAGTGTGTTTGTGTGTGAGAGTGTGTGTGTGTGTGGGAGGGTGTTTGTGTGTGAGAGGGTGTGTGTGTTTGTGTTTGAGAGTGTGTGCTTGTGTGTGTGAGGGTGTTTGTGTGTGAGACTGTGTCTGTGTGTGAGAGTGTGTTTGTGTGTGTGAGTGTGTGTGTGAGAAAGTGTGTTTGTGTGTGAGAGTGTGTTTGTGTGTGAGAGGGTGTGTGTGAATGGGTGTTTGTGTGTGTGAGTGTGTTTGTGTGTGAGAGTGTGTTTGTGTGAGAGAGGGTGTTTGTATGTGAGAGTGTGTTTGTGTGTGTGGGTGTGCTTGTGTGTGAGGGTGTGTGTGTGTGTGTGGGTGAGAGTGTGTTTGTGTGTGAGAGGGTGTGTGTGAGTGGATGTTTGTGTGTGTGAGTGTGTTTGTGAGTGAGAGTGTGTTTGTGTGTGAGAGTGTGTGTGTGTGAGTGTGTTTGTGTGTGAGAGTGTGTGTGTGTGTGGGAGGGTGTTTGTGTGTGAGACTGTGTCTCTGTGTGAGAGTGTGTGTGTGAGAGAGTGTGTTTGGGTG
>NC_081362.1:3514994-3519994 GCF_030684315.1 Stegostoma tigrinum
TCTGTTTGTGAGAGTGTGTCTGTGTGTGAGAGTGTGTTTGTGTGTGAGTGTGTTTGTGTGTGAGAGTGTGTGTGGGAGGGTGTTTGTGTGTGAGAGGGTGTGTGTGTTTGTGTGTGCTTGTGTGTGTGAGGGTGTTTGTGTGTGAGACTCTGTCTGTGTGTGAGAGTGCGTTTGTGTGTGAGACGGTGTGTGTGTGAGAGAGTGTGTTTGGGTGTGTGTGAGACGGTGTGTGTGTGTGAGTGTGTTTGTGTGTGAGAGTGTGTTTGTGTGAGAGAGGGTGTTTGTATGTGAGAGTGTTTTTGTGTGTGAGGGTGTGTTTGTGTGTGAGAGTGTGTCTGTGTGTGAGAGTGTGTTTGTGCATGAGTGTGTGTTTGTGTGTGAGAGTGTGTTTGTGTGTGTGTGTGTGAGAGAGTGTGTGTGTATGAGTGTGTGTTTGTGAGAATGTGTCTGTGTGTGAGAGTGTGTGCGTGTGAGTGTGTGAGTGTGTTTGTGTGTGAGAGTGTGTGTGTGTGTGGGAGGGTGTTTGTGTGTGAGAGGGTGCGTGTGTTTGTGTTTGAGAGTGTGTGCTTGTGTTTGTGAGGGTGTTTGTGTGTGAGACTGTGTCTGTGTGTGAGAGTGTGTTTGTGTGTGAGAGTGTGTGCTTGTGTGTGAGAGGGTGCTTGTATGTGAGACTGTGTCTGTGCGTGAGAGTGTGTTTGTGCGTGAGACGGTGTGTGTGTGAGAGAGTGTGTTTGGGTGTGTGTGAGACGGTGTGTGTGTGAGTGTGTTTGTGTGAGAGAGGGTGTTTGTATTTGAGAGTGTGTTTGTGTGTGAGGGTGTGTTTGTGTGTGAGAGTGTGTCTGTGTGTGAGAGTGTGTTTGTGCATGAGTGTCTGTGTGTGAGAGTGTGTTTGTGTGTCTGTGTGTGAGAGTGTGTGTGTGTGAGTGTGTGAGTGTGTTTGTGTGTGAGAGTGCGTGTGTGTGGGAGGGTGTTTGTGTGTGGGAGGGTGTGTGTGTTTGTGTTTGAGAGTGTGTGCTTGAGTGTGTGAGGGTGTTTGTGTGTGAGACTGTGTCTGTGTGTGAGAGTGTGTTTGTGTGAGAGAGGGTGTTTGTATGTGAGAGTGTGTTTGTGTGTGAGGGTGTGCTTGTGTGTGAGGGTGTGTGTGTGTGTGTGTGTGTGTGTGTGTTTGTGTGAGAGTGTGTTTGTGTGTGAGAGTGTGTGTTTGTGTGTGTGAGTGTGTTTGTGTGTGAGAGTGTGTCTGTGTGTGAGTGTGTTTGTGTGTGAGAGTGAGTTTGTGTGTGAGTGTGTGTTTGTGTGAGAGAGGGTGTTTGTATGTGAGAGTGTTTGAGTGTGAGAGTGTGTTTGTGTGTGAGAGTGTGTTTGTGTGTGAGGGTGTGCTTGTGTGTGAGGGTGTGTGTGTGTGTGTGTCTGTGTGTGTGTGTGTGAGAGAGAGAGAGTGTTTGTGTGCGAGAGGGTGTGATTGTGTGAGAGTGTGTTTGTGTGAGAGTGTGTTTGTGTGTGAGAGTGTGTTTGTGAGAGTGTGTTTGTGTGTGTGAGGGTGTTTGTGTGTGAGAGTGTGTGTGTGTTTGTGTGTGAGAGTGTGTGCTTGTGTGTGAGAGGGTGTTTGTGTGTGAGACTGTGTTTGTGTGTGAGAGTGTGTTTGTGTGTGAGAGTGTGTTTGTGTGTGAGAGGGTGCTTGATATGTGAGACTGCGTCTGTGTGTGAGAGTGTGTTTGTGTGTGTGAGTGTGTGTGTGAGAGAGTGTGTTTGTGTGTGAGAGTGTGTTTGTGTGAGAGAGGGTGTTTGTATGTGAGAGTGTGTTTGTGTGTGAGGGTGTGCTTGTGTGTGAGGGTGTGTGTGTGTGGGTGAGAGTGTGTTTGTGTGTGAGAGAGTGTGTGTGTGTGGGAGGGTGTTTGTGTGTGAGAGGGTGTGTGTGTTTGTGTGTGAGAGTGTGTGCTTGTGTGTGTAAGGGTGTTTGTGTGTGAGACTGTGTTTGTGTGTGAGAGTGTGTTTGTGTGTGAGAGGGTGCTTCTATGTGAGACTGTGTCTGTGTGTGAGAGTGTGTTTGTGTGTGAGAATGTGTTTGTGTGTGAGAGGGTGTGTGTGAGTGGGTGTTTGTGTGTGTGAGTGTGTTTGTGTGTGAGAGTGTGTTTGTGTGAGAGATGGTGTTTGTATGTGAGAGTGTGTTTGTGTGTGAGGGTGTGTTTGTGTGTGAGGGTGTGTTTGTGTGTGAGAGTGTGTCTGTGTGAGAGTGTGTTTGTGCATGAGTGTGTGTTTGTGTGTTAGAGTGTGTTTGTGTGTGTGTGTGAGTGTCTGTTTGTGAGAGTGTGTCTGTGTGTGAGAGTGTGTTTGTGTGTGAGTGTGTTTGTGTGTGAGAGTGTGTGTGGGAGGGTGTTTGTGTGTGAGAGGGTGTGTGTGTTTGTGTGTGCTTGTGTGTGTGAGGGTGTTTGTGTGTGAGACTCTGTCTGTGTGTGAGAGTGCGTTTGTGTGTGAGACGGTGTGTGTGTGAGAGAGTGTGTTTGGGTGTGTGTGAGACGGTGTGTGTGTGTGAGTGTGTTTGTGTGTGAGAGTGTGTTTGTGTGAGAGAGGGTGTTTGTATGTGAGAGTGTTTTTGTGTGTGAGGGTGTGTTTGTGTGTGAGAGTGTGTCTGTGTGTGAGAGTGTGTTTGTGCATGAGTGTGTGTTTGTGTGTGAGAGTGTGTTTGTGTGTGTGTGTGTGAGAGAGTGTGTGTGTATGAGTGTGTGTTTGTGAGAATGTGTCTGTGTGTGAGAGTGTGTGCGTGTGAGTGTGTGAGTGTGTTTGTGTGTGAGAGTGTGTGTGTGTGTGGGAGGGTGTTTGTGTGTGAGAGGGTGCGTGTGTTTGTGTTTGAGAGTGTGTGCTTGTGTGTGTGAGGGTGTTTGTGTGTGAGACTGTGTCTGTGTGTGAGAGTGTGTTTGTGTGTGAGAGTGTGTGCTTGTGTGTGAGAGGGTGCTTGTATGTGAGACTGTGTCTGTGCGTGAGAGTGTGTTTGTGCGTGAGACGGTGTGTGTGTGAGAGAGTGTGTTTGGGTGTGTGTGAGACGGTGTGTGTGTGAGTGTGTTTGTGTGAGAGAGGGTGTTTGTATGTGAGAGTGTGTTTGTGTGTGAGGGTGTGTTTGTGTGTGAGAGTGTGTCTGTGTGTGAGAGTGTGTTTGTGCATGAGTGTCTGTGTGTGAGAGTGTGTTTGTGTGTCTGTGTGTGAGAGTGTGTGTGTGTGAGTGTGTGAGTGTGTTTGTGTGTGAGAGTGCGTGTGTGTGGGAGGGTGTTTGTGTGTGGGAGGGTGAGTGTGTTTGTGTTTGAGAGTGTGTGCTTGAGTGTGTGAGGGTGTTTGTGTGTGAGACTGTGTCTGTGTGTGAGAGTGTGTTTGTGTGAGAGAGGGTGTTTGTATGTGAGAGTGTGTTTGTGTGTGAGGGTGTGCTTGTGTGTGAGGGTGTGTGTGTGTGTGTGTGTGTGTGTTTGTGTGAGAGTGTGTTTGTGTGTGAGAGTGTGTGTTTGTGTGTGTGAGTGTGTGAGTGTGTTTGTGTGTGAGAGTGTGTCTGTGTGTGAGTGTGTTTGTGTGTGAGAGTGAGTTTGTGTGTGAGTGTGTGTTTGTGTGAGAGAGGGTGTTTGTATGTGAGAGTGTTTGAGTGTGAGAGTGTGTTTGTGTGTGAGAGTGTGTTTGTGTGTGAGGGTGTGCTTGTGTGTGAGGGTGTGTGTGTGTGTGTGTCTGTGTGTGTGTGTGTGAGAGAGAGAGAGTGTTTGTGTGCGAGAGGGTGTGATTGTGTGAGAGTGTGTTTGTGTGAGAGTGTGTTTGTGTGTGAGAGTGTGTTTGTGAGAGTGTGTTTGTGTGTGTGAGGGTGTTTGTGTGTGAGAGTGTGTGTGTGTTTGTGTGTGAGAGTGTGTGCTTGTGTGTGAGAGGGTGTTTGTGTGTGAGACTGTGTTTGTGTGTGAGAGTGTGTTTGTGTGTGAGAGTGTGTTTGTGTGTGAGAGGGTGCTTGATATGTGAGACTGCGTCTGTGTGTGAGAGTGTGTTTGTGTGTGTGAGTGTGTGTGTGAGAGAGTGTGTTTGTGTGTGAGAGTGTGTTTGTGTGAGAGAGGGTGTTTGTATGTGAGAGTGTGTTTGTGTGTGAGGGTGTGCTTGTGTGTGAGGGTGTGTGTGTGTGGGTGAGAGTGTGTTTGTGTGTGAGAGAGTGTGTGTGTGTGGGAGGGTGTTTGTGTGTGAGAGGGTGTGTGTGTTTGTGTGTGAGAGTGTGTGCTTGTGTGTGTAAGGGTGTTTGTGTGTGAGACTGTGTTTGTGTGTGAGAGTGTGTTTGTGTGTGAGAGGGTGCTTCTATGTGAGACTGTGTCTGTGTGTGAGAGTGTGTTTGTGTGTGAGAATGTGTTTGTGTGTGAGAGGGTGTGTGTGAGTGGGTGTTTGTGTGTGTGAGTGTGTTTGTGTGTGAGAGTGTGTTTGTGTGAGAGATGGTGTTTGTATGTGAGAGTGTGTTTGTGTGTGAGGGTGTGTTTGTGTGTGAGGGTGTGTTTGTGTGTGAGAGTGTGTCTGTGTGAGAGTGTGTTTGTGCATGAGTGTGTGTTTGTGTGTTAGAGTGTGTTTGTGTGTGTGTGTGAGTGTCTGTTTGTGAGAGTGTGTCTGTGTGTGAGAGTGTGTTTGTGTGTGAGTGTGTTTGTGTGTGAGAGTGTGTGTGGGAGGGTGTTTGTGTGTGAGAGGGTGTGTGTGTTTGTGTGTGCTTGTGTGTGTGAGGGTGTTTGTGTGTGAGACTCTGTCTGTGTGTGAGAGTGCGTTTGTGTGTGAGACGGTGTGTGTGTGAGAGAGTGTGTTTGGGTGTGTGTGAGACGGTGTGTGTGTGTGAGTGTGTTTGTGTGTGAGAGTGTGTTTGTGTGAGAGAGGGTGTTTGTATGTGAGAGTGTTTTTGTGTGTGAGGGTGTGTTTGTGTGTGAGAGTGTGTCTGTGTGTGAGAGTGTGTTTGTGCATGAGTGTGTGTTTGTGTGTGAGAGTGTGTTTGTGTGTGTGTGTGTGAGAGAGTG